>NC_037685.1:3388915-3417454 GCF_003255815.1 Theropithecus gelada | reverse complement strand
CCACAAAAAAAAAAAAAAAAAAAAAAAAAAAAAAAAGAAAAGAGAAATTGGCATTTGATTTGTGAACCTAAGAAAGGACAAGAAATATGGAGAATAATGGGGAGAAAAATATGGAGAATAATAGGGAGAGATAAGAATATTCCAAGTACATATTAATCCTGGGACAGAAAGGAAATTGGAATTGAAAGTCATTGTTCAAAGCACAGTAGAGAGGAGGCACAAATGCATAATGAGTGAGAAAATGGGAAGGATCCACATTACGTAAAGAATATGGGCCATGTAAGGTGCATTGCTCTTTATGTAATGATAAAAGAGAATACAATACAAGGTTTTACAATAGGGGATTATATAATCATTTTTGCTTTTTAAGAATCTTTTTTGCTACACTGGTTAGCATGGTTTACACAGTTGTCAAAGTTAATGCAGAAAGATAAATTGGTAGACTACAATAGAGGCCCCTAAAGGGGTAAAATAGGAGACTAGATATATTTAGAAATAAAACTAAACAGTTTGATTCATGGTTAGATATAGCAGATAAGAGAGAAGGAAATATCGAATTTGACTCTTAGGAAATTGGATATAGCCATTGCATAGATTGTAGTACAGAAAAACAATTCAAGTATTGAATGTAAAAGAAATGGGATTACAAAGTAGGCAAAAGGAGTTGGAGGCTCTACTTGAGGCATGATATTACACTGATAGACACTTAACCTAAACAGCATATAGTTGACCTTTGAACAACATGGATATGAACTGTGAAAGTCTGCTTACAAGCAGATTTTCTGCCATCCCTGAGATGGTAGGACCAATCCCTCCTCTTCCTTCTCCTCCACAGAATTTTCTTAATAACATTTTGTTTTCTCTAGCTTACTTTATTGTAACAATACAGTATATGATGTATGTAACATACAAAATATGTTTTAATTGTTTTTGCAATTAACAAGGCTTCTAGTCAACAGCAGGTTATCAGTAGCTCAGTTTTGGGGGAGACAAAAGTTATACACAGATTTCTGACTATACGGAGAGTCGGCACCCCTACCTCCTATATTGTTCAAAGTTTACATGTACTCACCTAATTGGAAAGGTTCAATTTTCATCAAATTTAAAATATAGCCTACCCAAATGTAAATATGAATTGTTAAGGCAACATCGTTAAAGAATGCTCATTGCCTAATTGTCTCTGAGGTCCAGAGCCTTTAAAACAATTGTTATTCGATATACACTGGACAACATAGTAAAGGATTCTCTTATATGGTACTATATAAAAAATACCTGAATGATTAAGAGAAGTCAGAAATAAATAATATTAGCAACAAAGAGAAGGTTAACATTTCAGATACAGTGAAATAAAAAATATGATAGGAAATATAATAGAAAAATACCACAAAACATCGTATACATTTTTTTTTCTTTTTGAGACAGTCTCACTAGGCTCACTGCAACCTCTGCCGCATCCCGGGTACAAGAAAGTCTCCTGCCTCAGCCTTCTGAGTAGCTGGAACTACACCTATGTGCCACCATGCTGGTTAATTTTTGTATTTTTAGTAGGAAAGGGATTTTGCCATGTTGGAGAGGCTGGTCTCAAACTCCTGGTCTCATGTGATCCACCCGCTTCAGCCTCCCAAAACACTGGCATTACAGGTATGACCCACCGTGCCTGGCCACATATTTAACCTTAGAAACAAAATCCAATAAATTATAAGTGACTAAAATTGCCCAGTCAAAATAAAAATCCAAAATGTAATACACTTCCCATAAATTCAGAGTTAAATCACTATTTTCCCCAATAAAAGAAATCCATACCTTCCTAATTTATTAACAATACAAATAAAACATAGAAGGAAAATAAAATTTCAATATTGTTTACATTTTTCCATAGATTAAAAAAGAAGAATTCCACAAAGTCTAATATTACATTGAAACCAAAAAAAAAGAAAATCTAAGAATAGAAAAATTATAGATCAATCTTCCTCATGAACATAGACTAAAAAATCCCCATTGATGTAAGAGAAAAGGTAATCCTACAGTCTCTGGATCGCTCTCTTTCTCACATTCACACCTACACACGCATAAACACTACACCTATCACGTATCCATGAGAAAGAAAAAATGTCATCCGTAGAAGCTGGCTTCCTCCCGAGAAGACTTAATGTTATCCAGTGGTAAGCTAATTGGCTGGAAAATATCAGAGAAAATATACCCTGGTGCAGACAAAACTGGTAACATGGAAGTCGACTGCAGTTATTTATGTTTTTTTAAGAAAAACCTTGTAATTTTAGCTCTTTCTGAACCTACTGTGTTTATCTCTGGGTAAGAAATACTGCACTTCTTTTAGAATCTCCTGCTTAGTTAAGCCAGAGCTATTCCATTTCTCTTTCACAATTCCTGAGGTCCAATTCACTCTCATAGGATCCATGTTGTCCATAAATATTTAAGTTTCTTCTTGATCCAGTACTACAGCTTATAGTCATAACTTTGTTGCAACTTTTATGCCCCTGCATATTAGATAGTGGAAGAAGGTAAAAAGAAAATAAAAGGAGAATCACCAATGTCATACAAAATAGTTGGAAAATATTCTGCATTTAGTGTCCATATTTACTGGACCTAGTCAAGACAATAAACCAATGCACAATAATATAGTGGGGCTTTTCTTCTTGATTGATATTTCTACTTTTGTTGATATTCTTAAACCAAAACTACTACATACACATACTTTGCTCTAGCTGGCCAATACATATTCAAGAGCAATTTAATTATCCAAGTGTTTTTTGTTTTTTTGTTTGTTTGTTTTTTGAGATGGAGTCTCACTCTGTCGCCCAGGCTGGAGTGCAAAGGCATGATCTTAGCTCACTGCAACCTCCGACTCCTGGGTTCAAGCTATTCTTGTGCCTAAGCCTCCTGAGTGGCAGGGATTACAGGCACCCGCCAACACGCCCAGCTAATTTTTGTATTTTTAGTAGAGATGGGGTTTCACCATGTCGGCCAGGCTGGTTTCAAACTCCTGACTTCACGTGATCTGCCCACCTCAGTCTTCCAAAGTGCTGGGATTACAGGCTTGAGCCACCCCACTTGGCCTATCCAAATGTATTTTAATCAATTCATTTATGCTATTGTATATTTATCTAAAACTTGGGATCATTTATGATTTGCATCATAGTTGTGGAGAAATTGCAGGTCAATACATTAGTACAGGGTATAAAATAATTTTTGTAATTTTATTTTAGATTCAGCGGGGACACGAGGAGGTAGACTGCATGAATATAATGTGTAATAATGAGGTTGGGTTTCTAGTGAACCCATCACCCAAGTAGTAAACATTTTACCCAATAGGCAATTTTTCAACCCTCACTCACCTGTCATCTTCTCCCGTTGTTGAAACCCAGGTATCTATTATTTCTGTCTTCATGTTCATGTATACCCATTGTTTTTCTCCCACTTATAAGTGAGAGTATGTGGTATTTGATTTTCTGTTTCTAAATTATCTCACTTAGGATAATGACTTCTAGCTCCATCTACATTGCTGCAAAGGACATGATTTTTTTTTTTTTTCATGACTCCATAGTATTTCATGATGTACATATACCACATCTTCCTTATCCAGCCAACCACTGATGAACACAAAGATTGATTCCATAACTTTGCTGTCGTGAATACTGCTGCAATAAACATATGAATGCAGGTGTCTTCTTTGTAAAATGATTCCTTTCCTTTTGGGTAGATACCCAGTAATGAGATTACAGGGTGGAATTGTAATTTAATTATTAGTTCATTGAGAAATCTCCATACTGTTTTCCATAGGGGTTGAACTAATTTACGTTCTTATCAACAGTGTATAAGTGTACTATTTTCTCTGCATCCTTGCCAATATCTGTTGTATTTTGACTTTTTAAGAACAGTCACCCTGATTGGTGTGAGATGGTATGTCATTGTGGCTTTAATTTGAATTTCTCTTCTCATTAGTGATACTGAGCATTTTTTTTCCATATGTTTGTTGGCCACATGTGTTCGTATCATTTGCCTACTTTTCAATGGGGTTGTATTTGTCTTGTGGATTTGTTTGAGATCCTTATTAATTTCTGATATTTGTTTTTTGTTAGATGAATAGTTTGCAAATATTTTCTTCCATTCTGTAGGTTTTCTGTTTAATTTGTTGTTTTTTACTTTGCTGTGCAAAAGCTTTCAAAGTAATTAAGTTCCATTTGTCTATTTTTTGTTTTGTTGCATTTGCTTGTGAGGTCTTTGTCATAAATTATTTGCCTTAGGAAATGTCCACAAGAGTATTTTCTCAGTTTCTTTCTAGGATTTTTATGTTACATTTAAGTCTTTCATCCATCTTCACTTAGTTTTTGTGTATGGTAAGAGATAGGGGTTCAGTTTTATTCTTGTTCATATGTCTAGCCAGTTTTCCCAGTGTCATTTATTGAGTAAGGTGCCCTTACCCAGTGCATATTTTTGTTGACCTTGTAAAAGATCAGTTGTCAGTAGGTATGTTCTTTTATTTCTGGGTTCTCTCTTTGTTCTATTGATCTATAGGTCTATTTTTGTACCAATATCATGCTGTTTTGGTTACCAGAAACTTCTAATATAATTTGACGTCAGGTAATTTGATCCCTCTAGCTTTTTTTTCTTTAAGATTGCTTTGGCTATTCTGGCTGTTTTTCAGCTTTCTATGAATTTTAGAATTGTTTTCTCTAATTCTGTGAAAAATGCCACTGGTAATCTGATAGGAATACTATTGAATCTGCAGATTGAGCATCACTCATTTTAATAATATTGATTTCTCTTGTCCATGAGCATGGGATGTTTTTCCATTGTTTTATGTCATCGACAAAGAAATCATTCTGTAAGACAAGAACTCTAGTGTCTTCAATCACATCTGGTACCTTACCACATCAGACTCCTTATGAAATTTAAGCAAGTAAAGACCTTTTTGTTAAACACCTACATACATACCTCAGAGATATTGCAGGTTCAGTTTCAGAAAACCACATAAAGCAGATCACACAAATAGTTTGGTTTCCTAGTACATATTACAGTTATGTTTATACTCTACTGTACTCTCTTAAGTATGCACTAGCATTATTTCTAAAAAACAATGTATATACTTTCATTAAACGATACTTTATTGCAAGCGTCTGTACACCAAAGGAAATGCAAGAGTAAAGAGAAAATCTGTTAGATGGGAGAAAATATTTGCAAACTATTGTCCAACAAGGGACTAATATCCCGAATATACAAGGAACTCAACTCAATAGTAATAAAACAACAAATGCCATTAAAAAGTAGGCAAAAGACATGAGTAGATATTTCACAAAATAAGATATACAAGTGGCCAACAGATATATAAAAAATTTTCAACGTCACTAAGCATTAGAAAATTCAGATCAAAACCACAATGAGATATTATAGCATTCAAGTTAGAATCACTGTTATTAAAAAGACCAAAATAAGAGATGCTAGCGTGGATCCCTAAGGAGACACAGAGAGATGGAACAATGGCTGGTTGGGAGTAGTCAGAACACATATAACATTTATCAGTTAACATTTATCATGAACTTTTGTGTGCATGGTTCATGGCTCCACAAAATAATTACAATTATAACATCAAAGATCACTTTATAACATATCTGTCTTTTCTTATAATGGGCAATATAAATCCATGAGTGCACACCCAGTGTTTTAAAAATAATGTTGCCTAAAAAGACTAATTTAGCCATTTCCAAATAGAAGCGAAGATTTCTTTTGTTGATGTCTTTTCTAGTATACCAAATCTTGGTTATGCAGTCTTAATGAATGTGTCCAAGTATATTTCTTTTGAAAATAAAGCTTTCTTCTGTTGAATACATGGCTGTGTTTATTATATTATTATCATATTTAATATATACAATATTTGACAAAATGAAAAGGTAATGGGTAGAGTCTACCAGCAAACCATGCCAACAAGTCTATGGGTATTCTACTTTATATAGTAGAAAATTGTGAAGATTTATGGTATAGGTGCCATTATTATGAAGACTTTGAACCAAGGGAAGGAAATCTCTTATGGAAGTTTTGGAAAGATTTGGTTTTAAAATACCATTATCTCATTCTCATTCTCCAGATTTTGAGGGTAATAGGGGCAATAATATTTCTTACTAAACAGAAGACCTTGCAGTTATTACACATTTCATGTATAAGATGAGTCTGTCTAACACAACACAGAATTGAAGGCATTTTCAAATTGAGAAAGACAAAATCAATATATCTTTTTTCCAAGAGAAAACACAGTAGTGTTTGATAAAGGAAATGCCAAATAACCAGAAAATTTAGAATCTGTGGCTAAAATATATGAAAGGCTTATAATTTAAACAACTCAGTAAAATCTTCAAATCATCCTTTGCTTGGGTGTTACAGGCAGTCTGCAACTGTATTTTTTTTTTTTTTAAATCGGAGTTAAAATACTTAGAAATAATATAAGATTTCAACAGTCAATTGGTCTCTCTGGTAATATTTCTCTGCCAATATATTTGTAAATTTGAAAAGAATCCCCCCTGCCATTGAAGGGGTTACTTGAGCATGAGTGGACCAGAGATCTACTTAGATGTTATCAAGCAGGTGTGTTTGCAATGCCAATATTTATTGCCATGCATAAGAAACATTTGAAATGTAAATATATTTTCACTATGTGGATTCAGATTGTTGTATTTGCAAAATTACTTTTGGATTTGTAATGTCTCATTGTTTATATACCATTATTATATACATAGAGATGAAATCTCTTGTTGGTAGTCAATTGAAGGACAATTTTCATTCTAAAATATTGCATTTATATGTGCTCTCATGTTAATATTTAAAATTTTCTGAAGTATTGGAATACTTCTAATAAGGTATTATTTTACTATACTGTTATTTAAATTATTATTTTATTCTCTGATTTGTTAATGTTTAAGAAAATTACATTGTTTTGTTCATAGATAACCCAAAAAGAAGTTCAGCAAAGTTCATCCTGTGTCAGTCTTTATACAAATCCACAAAAAATACTCCTTGATGGTTTGTAATGTATGTCATCAACAAATAATACACAAGTTGTTTAAAAAACAATAATTAATTTATGACAGGGAAAGCTTTGAGTTTGTATAGATATTACACTGAAAACTCACCTTTATCAGAAAATTTAAAGTTACTAGATTTAGATTGGAGTGGCATTTACAGTTATTGGTGAAGAAGGAGATAAACACATTTAATGGCAGCATGTCTTTTGTCCAAGAGGTACTGAATATTTTTCTATAGACACGGCTTTTTCAACTGAAGAAACTATATAATGAAAAATGAGGCTGACAACCTCCTGAGTCTTTTATTAATTTAGCTGTTCGCACTATTACACAAAAGAGGAATAATCTCTAGCTATCAGATTAAGTAAAATTAGGCAATAAAGTTATCATGAATTCTCTGTTCTTCAGTAAACACATTTAGGACGTCACCTTATTTACATGAAAACAGTGGGAAAAGATGTGAGTACAATTAAGAGTATCCAAAAAACAGTGCTGCTGTGGTTGCTAGTTAAGAAAGAAAATGGACCAAAAAAACACAAATGGCTTAATGGTCCTGTATAACTTGCCAAGTGATGCACTTAAGGAGCCACTTGGATTCCAATATTTATTTTCATGTACTTGTGTATATTGTCATCACTATCAAAATAAGAAAATATACAGGAAAGTGCTTTGTCAACAGTTTAAAAAGTATATGTATGAAGGAAATACTAATAAAAGAATAGGCCTATTCTATTTAAAGATAGAGGAAGCGGCTACATTCATCTATTTCAATGAATTAATATAGTGGCTAACCCAATTAATATATGGAGAATACCAAACAGTTATTTTAGGATCTTTTCTAGAATAAGGGAAGGAGAGAAACTTGATGCAAATGGCCATCTGAAGACTATCAAAATTGCCAAATAAATTTTCAAGATTTATTATCCTAAAAAGTTAATATCAAAAAGTACTTTCAGAGAAAACTTATTCTCACATAGAAAACATGAACATAAAATCCAAAACCACTAAAATGTGTCTAAATATTAAACACACACACACACTCAGCTAGCTTACAGTGACATTTTTATCAGTACAATAGCATTTAACAATATCCACTTGTTAGTACACTCCATAGCATTAATTTTAGCTTTAAAAATATTATAGATATATGAGATTTAATATTTATAATTGTATTATTAAGTTAAATTAAATATTAGATACATTAGCTTTTCTAAAAATGAAAAACATTTATTAAAACATTTTAAACATAAAATAGCACAAAAACACACTCAAAGATCAATAATATGCTTAGTGATTTTTTTGTTAACATTTATAAACTTTCTGTTATTAATTTAATATATAATTATTTAAACGTAAGCAACTAAAATCACAAAGACACATTATGTTGTACTTTTTATAATATAGTTGAATAATTATGGATGACAGTACTTAATAGATTTGTAGCTTTCACTGTGAAATATGTTAACCTTATCAGGCATATTAAATAAGAAAATGCACCAACTCCTTTGAATTTACTACTTAAGAAAACGTATCTGTGTGTGTGTATATATATATGTATATATTCTTTATATAATCGTTATTTAAAACTTTTCAAATTTTGTTTAAAAGTGCCGAAGCTTTTAAAGCATTTTTTTTCAGTTAAGCAAATATGGTTAACCGATTTTAATTTTTTCACTGCTCATTTTGTGACTTAGCAATCGAGGCCAATTAATGTATAGCTCTGTGTGTGTGTGTTTGTGCGTAAATGCACAGTCACAATATAAGTACATGTAAATATATTTTCCTTTCAGTTAGCGCTTCAGAAATGGCTTGAACATTTTTTAAAGTACTATCATTTAAATAAGTTAATCTTTTATATTCTTGAAAATAATATAATTTTATATACATATATGTGTGTGTCTCTGTGTTTATGTGCATATTTATAATCAAGCTTTATTTGCCATTCAAAATATAAATTATTTTAAACTTAATATATGATTTCTGAAGATGAAGCAATGTATTCTTATGATTTTGTTTATAAAATATTTCACAGTTACAAAGCAGAAGAAATTTCTAAAACTGTAAGCAAAATAGGGAACAATGTCTGATTTTGTAGCTATTACATTATATATTGTTTTCTTTAATCCTCATCTAATTGTATTGTGATTGTAGCCACTGGCTGAAGCTTAACCTCTGCTAACACAGTGTTTGTGTTGCAAAGTTTTCCCTCTCTTATTGAATGTAATTGTGTGAAACTTTCCTGTTTTCTTTTTTTCTGAGAGAAGGAGGAAGTGGGAAACAAAATAAAACAAAGCATGTACCTAAAACTCTTCTACTTTTTTGTGATGTCAAGTGTTTCCAGCCTGCAATGAGTCTACAATGAGATATCACTTCACATCCATTAGAATGGCTATAATCAAATGGACAGATAATGACATGAGCTAGCAAGGATGTGAAGAAACTGGAATCTTCATATGCTGCTGGGGACACGTAAAGTGATACAGACACTTGGAAAACAGTTTGGCATTTCCACATATATTTAAACCCAGTTACCGTATGATCCAGTAATTCCACTCCTAGGTTTATACCCCAAAGAATGAAAACACATGACCATGAAAAAACTTTTACATTCATGTTTATAATAGCCTTATTTATAACAGCCAAGATGTGGAAACAACCAAAACATACGTTAATTGATGAATGAATAAATAAAATGTGTTATATTGATATAATGTTTGACAATAAAAATAAATGCTACAAAATGGATAAACCTTGAAAATATTATGCTACATATCAGAATACAGTCACCATGGGCCATATATTTTATAATTCCGTTTATATGTAATATGCAGAATAGACAAATCTGTAAAAACAGAAAGTGCTTTAGTGGTTGCCTAGAACTAGAAGGATAGGGGAATTGGAGATAAGAGCTAAGGGGTGTGAAGTTTCTTCTGGGAGTAATTAAATGTTCTAAAAGTGATTGTGGTGATGGATGCACAATTTTCGAAGTACACCAACAGTTGTTGACTTGAAAAGTCTAACTAGGTGAATTGCATGGTATATTGGTTATACTTCAATAAAGCTGTTTAAAAAATGTCAAAGCAGAAATAATCCTTTTTATTCTACTGCTTTTCTTATTCCAACAGAGACTTAGTCTCACTTATACACTTGTTACGCAAATAATTAAGTTTCTTTCTTTTAAGTTTACAAAATTCAGTTTCTTAAATTTTTTAATAATCTTTTTCTAATTTAAATTAGATATTTTTACAGTATGGATATGTTACAAGGATAACATACCCTTGTAACATGGATAAATTTTTATGATTGAATAATTTCCAAAAGCATTATATCAATTGTCAGAATAATGTTTCAGGAAATGATATAAAAAATTCCCAAACTCAGAACTGACAAAGGCTAAAAGCCCAACTTAACCATTGTCTTGTAACCCGGTAGCTTAATAATAAATAAGTCAATTCTAGGAATCTTCAAAACAGGAAAGACAAAGAAAATTGATGAAACCATAAAGAAACTAGATTCTGAATTGATTGGCTTATTATGGAAAATTTGTTCCCTCTCCCAGTCCTCCTGACAGAGACCGGATGGTCAGATGATTAAAACCAGCTTACTATCTTCATTGCCATCAACTGGGCAATAAAGGCCAGATTATATCTATCTATCTATCTATCTATCTATCTATCTATCTATCTATCTATCTATCTATTTATCTATCTATCTATCTATCTGTCTGATCATCAATCTACATATATATAAAGCATACGTGGACAAAACCAGATTTGGCCATGAAAGCAAAATCACTTTATTGTCACAAAAAGAGGCTCAGGAGTAGGGCTTAAGTGTAAATAAAGTGTCTACTCAAGCTGCCTATTTCTGTGACTTTAGTGGAGAGACTCAGGCAGACAGATCGGTAAAACTTTCAGAAATAACTGACGGAGAATAATACACATATGGCAGTTAGATAGAAATGCAGGTCAGATTTACTTAAGTGTTAATCAGATTTTCAGCCATTTGTGACTGTCGCCTTTCAAAAGCAAAGGCAAGTCAGGCTTATATAAGAAAAGAAAAAGACTGTGTGCCAGTGAGTTTTGTTTAATGGGCATTATGGATATTTATGGTTTTCTAACAAAATTGGTGACTTGAGCTATGAGAGTACTTGATAGACGAACTATTAATGCCTTCTATTGGCATCTCCAATTAGGTAAACCAGGACTGTACCATTTCCCTGGATAGGATACGGAATTGCTGGGAAAGGAAGAGCGAGGTCCCTTTAAATGATATGGAAGAGGGAAGGGAAGCATCGTGTAGAGGGAGAGGTCCCTGGCTAGGGCTCCACCCCCACGGACCTAGGTGAGGACAGGCACTTCTGCCTTCCTGCCCAAGTGTAGCATTTTCCAAGACTACCCTGGCCAGCCACGCCCCTATACTGGGCCTATAAAAACCCTGAGACCCTAGCAAGGCAGAGAAAGAAGCTGCTGGACAGTGGGAGGGAGGCATAGACGGAAGAAGATGTGGGGAGTGTGCTAGGGGAAGATCACACAGACAGACGCCAGCATGCTGGAAGGCCATCAACTGATGGGGTGAGGTGGAGTTTGGCCGGGGCATTGGCAGGGTGGGGCGGGGGGTGGTTGGGCTCGGTTACTCTCATTCTCCCGTGTGAGCCGAGTCTTCTGATACACCAAGGCAAGAACCCCAAGATACAGAAAGGCCTCTGTCCTTGTGACAAGGTAGAGGGTCTAATTGAGCTGGTTAACACACGCTGTCTATAGACCACAAAACTAAAAGAGCATCCTGTAACACATGTCCACTGCGATTTCAGCTGTAAACATTCACCTCTAGACACTGCTGTGGAGTCGGAGCCCCCCCAGCCTGCCTGTCTGTATACTCCTCTAGAGGTTTGAGCAGCAGGGCAAGGAAGAAGGGAGCCACATGCTTATCACACGCCCTATGAAGGGAAAGCAAGTACTCAACAGCTACGTGTATATACATATAACTTCTTTATCTCCCTTCCAAACCACCAACATATATATGATTCCAATTTTGTTATTCTCATAGATATTGAAACAAATTGCTGAAATTCATATAGGTAGCAATTTTTGGAGTAAAAATTAAGCACTGGATAGTTTGCTTACTAAGACTTACTATTTTTACTAAATTATATTTATGCTTATCTCTCAATTTCGTATCAGTTGCCTCCTCTTCACTGCTGCCACATGATCTTATCAAAATAATCTGTATCAAAAATTTAAATTAAGAATTAAATATACATATTTCAACTAAACATTATAACATGAACTTCATAAATCTTCCTTAAGAAAAGATAGTATATCTATGACTGTATCTTTTCTTACAAATTTAGCCATGAAAGATAGGATTTGATTTTACCAAACCTTTCTGGAAAGCATGAAGCCATTATATTGTTCTCTATCTATTTAGAAATATAAGAGAATAGCATAATTTTCTTTTACCAAAATTGCAGTCTGTATTGCAGTGAGGCATACTTGCAAAACATAAGCAGCACCATTTCCACTAATCCAGCACTATTCACAATTCTGGAGATGTATGATCACTGAGGTTTTATACTTTATATACTTATTAAGGTTACGTATGGCTGAGTTTGTCTTTAAAACATCAGTACAGCGAGCTTTTGTTTTTGTTTTTGTTTTTGTTTTTGAGACAGGGTCTCACTCCATCACCTAGGCTGAAGCGCATTGGCCCCATCTCGGCTCATTGCATCCTCCACCTCCCAGGTTCAAGTGATTCTCATTCCTCTCAAGTTATTCTCGTTCCTCAGCCTCCTGAGGAACTAGAATTACAGGTATGTAGTCACCACACCTGGTTAATTTGTGTGTGTGTATGTGTGTGTGTTTTGTTTTGTTTTTAGTAGAGACGAGGTTGCACCATGTTGGCCAGGCACCAGCCTCAAACTCCTGGACTCAAGTAATCCACCGGCCTTCATCTCCCTAAGTACTGAGATTGCAGGTGTGAGCCACTGTGCCTGACCTCAGCAAGCATTTTTGAACTGTCATGTATTGAGCTTAGCATTTACTGTGCAATATAATATATATTATGTACAACTATAATATATAATATATACAATTATAATATATATTATATATATTGCACAGTGAATATGAATATCTATTTTATATATATATAACTGAGAGTGCCAAAGACTAGCCAGATGAATCTTCCTGAGATTTTGTATGATTTTAAAATATCATTACTATTTAGTTTCTAGGACTGTCTTGACTGATACTGACTTAGCAATAGAAATAATAATAGTGCTAAATAACGCAATCTAAATACATTTAGTTTAATAATATTACCTAAGTGTGCTTTTTTGTCATTTTAATTGAGATGAAATTATAAATATCAATACATTTTTAATTACTATATATTTGTTTTCAGTTCTAGAATTCAAAAATTATGAAAAGATTATTCACTTCTGATTCAATATTCGTGATTTATTATTATCATCATTTTTTAGAGACAGGGTCTCACTCTGTTGCTCAGGCCAAAGTATAATGGTACAATCATTGTTCTTCACAGCCTCTAACTCCTAGACTCAGGCAATGCTCCAATCTTAGTCTCCCAAAGTGCTGGAATTACAGATGTGAGTAACTGCATTTAGCCAATATTAGCATTTTAAAACATTTTTACAGTGTAGTAGTGAGATTGTATCAAAATTATAGAAAGAAAAGAAGTCATATTTTCATAATCAGAACCTAAATGTGTCAAAAATAGCTATTGTCGTTACTATTTTTACTGTTTATTCTTTATTTCAAAATACAATAGATTATTAAAAGGTAATTAACTAAAGTAAAAGATGATTTAACTAAATTTAAGACATTTTATATTTGCTGAAGGACTTTACTAATGAATGAAGCCAGAAGATCTGCTTGCAACAAATGTGTCAGTTCTGCCAATTACAATCTGTCAAAGTTAATTCATTTGATGTCTGAGACACATCATTGTAATACCATTAATGCATATTTAAATCTGCACACTCTGGAAATGACATATTTACAATGAACTGTCTACCATAGTATGGATGAATTTAAAGAATGATTTTTGTAATGCGTTGTTAAGATCGAAAAATCTTTAAGCTGATGATGCTATTTACATTAAGTTTGAAAACACTATCCTTTGCTATTTCAAAATAACATACACCAGGTTCTCAAATAGTAATATTTCATTCAAGGTCATTTTGTTGTAAGGTTGATGAGAAAAAGGAAATTGATTCGCAGCTGGGAACACTCTATGTGGAGTTTGAATGCTCTCCCCATGACTGTGTGGGTGTTCTGGTTCCTCCCACACACCAAACATGTGCACATTACATGAACTGACATATCTAAACTGTCCCAGTCTGAGTGAGTGTGGGGTATGCATGTGTGTGAGTGCACCCTGGGGCAGCATGGCCTCCTGTCTAGGGTGGGTTCTGGTCTTGCCTCCGAAATTCAAGAATATGGTCCAGACACCTGAGACCCTGAGCTGTAATAAGTGGGCTGAAAAATGAAAGGACAACCATAAAAACGGATGAGTTCATGTCCTTTGCAGGGACATGGATGAAGCTGGAAACCATCATTCTCAGCAAACTAATACAGAAACAGAAAACAAAAACACCACATGTTCTCACTCATCATAAGTGGGGAATTGAACAATGAGAACACTTGGACATAGGGAGGCGAACCTTGCATACTGGGGCCTGTTGGGGGGTAGGGGGAGGGATAGCACTAGGAGAAATAGCTAACATAGATGGCAGGTTGATGGGTGCAGCAAACCACCATGGCAACGTGTATACCTACGTAATAAACCTGTACGTTCTGCACAGGTACCCCATAACTTAAAGTATAATAAAAAAAGAAAAATGAATGGATATGACTGATTATAAAATAAAAATTTATAAGGTACACAATAGTCATCCAAATGCATAACAATAAATCATGTGGTATGAAAGTGCTCAGTGAGCCTGCCATATTTGTGATTGTTTGTTTTTGAACTGTGTGCTCCTTAAAACTTTTGCTTTGCAAACATGTGTTTCTTGATTTAACCTACCACCACCATGACTGCTATCACTTGCTGATTTGTCAGAAATTGAATAAATAGTTGTTTTTATTACTCTACCTTAAATGTATTTGTAGCTCTCATTTTTTTCATATTTAAAAATAGAAGCATTTTGAGTCTTTATTTAAAAGTTTGGTGATGCTTTTGTGATCAGAAATATGATGTACACACTTAAGTCTTATATCAATTAACCTATGGTAAAATTGGTTGTGTCACACCTAAGTTTGCTTTAAGTTTCAGTTTCCATGAATCAGATGATGGCATTCAATGAGAATTTACGGTATTTTCATCATATAATCAATCACGGGCTGACCTATATATTGAGCTGTTATTTTAATGAGTATAATATTTACTCTTTCCTCTTTAGTTGCTCTTAAATATAGTAACAATCACCAGGCAAAAAAAGATAACAGCTTTTCTGAAAATAGTGTTCCCTCTTCAAACTGCTTAGTAAAAAGTGGAAGATGGGGTTATTTGATGGTTCTGATTTTTTATCGAAGGTATATCCCCATGGAAATTTTAAAAGTTTTGTAAGCTAAGGACTAAAGGAATAATGTGTCATTTTAAAGAACAGAAAAACACAAACATAACTTACACTAAGAAAAAGTGGTTCATAAAACTACTTTTGTTGAAATCGAGATCTACAATACATATATTTTAATATAATTTTATTTTTATTTGTTTAAGAGAAGATATTGCACAATTCTACTCCCCTGATCAATTTTCACCACTCCTCAATCCCATTGCATATATTATGAGTGATATTTTAATGTAAAGATCTAGTATATTGTCAACATTTGAAAGTTTATAATTATGTATGAATACACTCCTGGAAAAATCACTGAGAAAATCCATAAAACATAAAGTACTTGACATTTTAAATAGTTTTCCGAGCCAGTCACTTTACATTTTCCAAATCAGTGAATGCATAAGGATTAAAAATCCTGATTTTTTTTCTTGAACAATTAGAAGATACATACTAAAATAAATAAGTAAAGGCACACATTCAGGAGTATAGAACTGATTTTTTTTTTAGACTTTTTGTGCATTGTTGATTTTCTCGTGTGTGTATTTCATAGTGAATTTTTCAGGACGAAAGATTTTTACTAAATATGAAAAAATTTTCCCAAGTTACAAGGATTTTCCAAATGAATTTTAAACCAGGATTTTGTGCTAGTATGAGAACAACCTCAAGAGTAGTTATTTGTAATCCATCAATAAGTAATGGTGTAAATGTAAACACCATGAACTCTGGAGACAGCCTGAGTGTTTTATCCTTGCTCTGCTACTGTTAGCTGTGCGAATATCAGCAAGTTAGGTGACATTTCTACGTCTTTTTTTTCTCATCTACAAAATGGGGATTAAATATAAGTACCTATCTCATTGCTTATTGTGAGAATTAAATGAGTGTTCATGTGTAAAATGCTTAACAAGGGACTTGTTTAATGTTTACTACTACCGTTTATAAAGAATATTACAAATGAATTGTGAAGTAGAAAAACGTAAGTGGAATTTAAATTTTTAAATTTTGGAAATATTAAAAATGTATATTTTCATTAACCATCTGAACACGAACTTTTTTCCTACACAACATATATGCTTCAAAATATTTTATATTGAATAGATTTAATTACGTAATGATCTTTAACATAATGTTACTAGAAAACACTGCAAAAATATGATATTTTGAGTTTGATATCTCTTTTTATTTTACTGAGGTACAATTGACAAATAAAAATTTTGTATATTCATGGAATACCACACAGTGTTTTTTATATACATACATATTGTGAAATGATGATCACGATCAAGCTAACTAACATTTACATCATTTGTGTGTATAGAGAGAAAACATGTAAGGAAAAAACAGTTTATTAAATTGAAAAAATATTTCATGAAAGGGTTTGAAAAATAAATTAATGCAAATACTATTACGACAAGAAAAAAATAAACTGATTTGGTTTTACTCTTGTAATCTTAGTCAGTGTCTGAAACAAAACAATAAATGATACAGGAATACTACCACCTTCAACATTTATCATTTCTTTGTGTTGAGAACATTTGGAATCTTTTCTAGTTATTTTGGAAAGAATAAATCGTTATCAACTGTAGTTACCTACTATGCTATTGAACACTAGAACTTACTCCATATTTGTACCCATTTAACAATCCCTTTTTATCCCCATCTCCCTACTATCCTTCCCCACTTCTGGTAACCACGATTCTATTCACTAGCCTCAATAGATTTTTTTTTTTTTTTAATTCCCAACTGTGAGTGACCACAAGTATTATGTATTTATCTGTGCCTGGCTTATTTCACTTAAAATAATGTCCTCCAGTTCAATTTATTTTGTTGCAAATGACAGAATTTCATTCTTTTTATGGCTACATAGTATTTTATTGTGTAGGTATATTACATTTTGCTATTCATTCATTCATTCATTCAAAAACACTTAGGTTGATTCCACAGCTTGGCTATTATTAGTAGTGCTGAAATAAATATGGGGGTGCAGTTATTCTTTTGATATACTGATTTCCATATCTTTGGATAAATACCCAGTAGTGGAATTACTGGATTGTGTATTTAGTTCTCTGAAAAACCGCCAAACTGTTTTCTTAATGGCAGTAATAATTAATATTTCCACCAACAGTGTATGGGCGCCCTTTTCTCTCTGTCCTCCTCAGCATTTGTAATTTTTTTTGTTTTTGTTTTTTTGATAATAGTAGGGTGCAGTAATTTGTTTGTTTGTTTGTTTGTTTGTTTATAATACTGGGGTGCAGTAATTATGGCTTTGATTTACATTTCCCTGATAATTAACAATATTGAGCATTTTTAAATATACCTGTTGGTCACTTGTAAATCTTCTTTTTAGTGATGGCTATTCAGGTTTGTAGCCACTTTTTAGTGGGATTATGTGTGGGTTGTTTGTGTGCTCTTCACTTGTTTGAGTTCCTTGTATATTCTGGATACTAGTCTCTTGTTGGATTAAGAGTTTGCAAGTATTTTCTCCAATTCTACAGGTTGTTTCATCATTCTGTTGTTTTCCTTGCTGTTCAGAAGCTATTTAGTTTAATATAGTTCATTTATGTTTGTTGTTATTGCCTGAATCTTTGAGGTCTTAGCCATAAAATCTTTGCTCAGACCAATGTCCTGAAGTGTTTACACTGTTTTTTAAATTAGTTTTAGGATTTCATGTCTTGCATTTAAGTCTTTAACACATTTTGAGGTGATTTTTTCTGAGATAGTTTTTTATATGTTGAAAGACAGAGATCTAGTATCATTCTTTTGCAAAGAAATAGTTTTCCCAGCACCATTTATTGAGGAGACTGACTTTCCCTAATGTATGTTCTTGGGCACCTTTGTCAAAAATCAGTTGACTGTAAATTTATAGACTTATTCCTGAGTTCTCTATTCTCTTCCATTGACCCATTTGTCTATTTTTATCGCAAATCCTGCTGTTTTGGTTACTATAGCTTTGTAATATATTTTAAAAACAGGCAGTGTGACCCATCCAGCTTTGAATATTTTGTTAAGGATTTATTTGGCCTTCTGGGGTCTTCTGCAATTCCCTGTGACTTTTAGGATAGTTTTTGTGCCTCTATTTCTGTAAAGAAGCTCACTGATATTTTGAAAGGGATTGCATTTAACCTATAGATTGCTTTGTCAATATAATCATTTTAACATTAATTTTTATGAACCATGAGTCTTTTTATTTGTGTTCTCTTCAATTTCATTCATCAGTGCAATGTAGTTTTTGTTGTAGAGGTCTGTCACTCCCTTGATTAAATTTATTCTTAGATTTTTTGGTAGCTATTATAAATAAGATTATTTTTTTCTCAACTAGTTTTTCATTGATGTGTAAAAATGCTATTAATTTTTGTATGTTGATTTTGTAAGCTGCAACTTGAGAGAATTTGTTTATCATTTTTAAGAGATTTTGGTAGATTCTTCAGTTTTTTCTAGATGTAAGATCATGCCATCTGCAAAGGCAGACAATTTGACTTCCTGTGTTCTAACTGATTGCCTCTTATTTCTTTCTCTTGCCTGATTGCTCTGGGTAGGACTTCCTGTACAGGATGCTTGGGTACCCACCGTGCCAGCAGTGGTGGTGGTAAACAAACCTTTGGACCACTATGTAACTTATATAGACATCATGGGTACATGCAACATTGTAGGTTGGCTGGTACTCAGGTCTCCAGGAGTTTTGTATAGCTGCCATTGGCAAGATAGATGGGCTCATCCTTATGCCTCTGGCAGCAAGCACATGGACAGGTGGTGGTGGGCAGGATGGACCTATCCTTAGGCCCCCAGACAGTATTTGCAGGAAGCAGCATTGAGTGAGGAGGGCACATAGATCCCCAGGCACTTGAATAATTTGTGTAGTTGTGGCATGAGTAGTAAGTGAAGCAGGCTTGTCTTCAGACTCACAGACAATGTGCATGGGCACTGGTGGTGGTGGGCAGGGTGAGTTAATCTCCAGGCTCCCAGACAATGCATACAAGTGCTGCTGGCAATGGAAGTAGCTTCCTGGTTGCTTGTGGGAGGATGTCAGCCTCGCCGGCTTTAGGAATGTGGAGATGTAGAACTATTGGTCCCAGGGCAGGATGTAGTCTGGTGGGAGCTGAGCTCTCAAAATAGCACCAGGCTGCAGCTTCTTGGGTCTCAAGAAGTGTGTGGGATCCAATACAATTTCCTTCTCTGCAACAGTGCCATTGTATGGACTCCAGGGAATTCCCTCTGCTAGTCTCAGGGCCTGTGAGGGTCAAAGAGCTCTCCCATCACTAGAATTAAGGAGTCCATGATGGGAATGTCGACCACTAGAGATCTCTTGCTTACTACTTATCCATAAAGCATGGTTTCTCTTGGCTCCTGACTGATCCAGTCATGCATGCTGTCTCACTTCCTTCTCCTTTTATATCCCAGAGGTTCCCAGTCACTTCTCTGCTGAATTCTAGTGTTTTCTCTTAGAAGGTCTATTTGACAGGTGGTTACCTACTCACTGTTTTGATCCTTCTTTGTGGAAAAGGTGAGTGCTGGGTCCTTACATTTATCCATCTTTCTCCAATTTTAAATCAGTGATCTTTGGTGCTGCTATTGTAGTTGTTTTAGGGTGGCATGAATTTAGCCCATATAATATGACAAACTTAATAAATAAATATGTGTGTTCTGACTGCCCCACCTACCAGCCATCCCCTACCACTCCCCCTCCCTATGGGACTCCCTATTTCCTGAGACATGAAAATGTTAAAATTAGGCCAGTTAATAGTAGGGTTCTACCATGGCCTCTGAGTGTTCAAGTGAAAAAGAGAGTTCCACATCTCTCTCTTTAAATCAAAAGCTGGAAATAATTGAGCTTAGTAAGGGTGGCATTTGGAAAAGCTGAGATTGGCTGAAAACTAGGCCTTTTGAGCCCAACAGTTAACAAAGTTGTGAATAAACATAAAAACTTTTTGAAGGAAAGTAAAAGTACTATTCAAGTGAACAGATGAATGATAAGAGAAGGAAACAGCCTTGTTGCTGAGGTGGAGAAAGTTTTAATGATCTGGTTAGAAGATCAAACCAGCCACAACATTCCCTGAAGCCAAAGCCTAATTCAAAGCAAGGCACTCACTCTCTTAAATTGTGTGAAGGCTGTGAGAGGTAAGGATGATACATACGAAAAGTTTGAAGCTAGCCGAGGTTCCACTATGAAGTCTGAAGAAAGAAGCCGTCTCTACAACATAAAAGTACAAGATGAAGCAGCACATGCTGATGGAGAAGCTGTAGCAAGTTATCCAGAAGATTGAGCTAAGATAATGTTTGAAGGTAGCTATACTAACCAACAGATTTTCAAGGAAAATGAAATAACCTTATATTGGAAGGAGATACCTAAGACTTTCATAGCTAGAGAAGAGAAGTCAATGCTGGCTTCAGTGTAGTCTTGTTAGGGGTTAAAGCACCTATTGACTTTAAGTCTTAGCCATGCTCATTTACCATTCCAAAAATCCTAGGACTCTTAAGAATTGTACTAAATCCGCGGGGCGTGGTGGCTCAAGCCTGTAATCCCAGCACTTTGGGAGGCCGAGAGGGGCGGATCAGGAGGTCAGGAGATGGAGACCATCCTGGCTAACACGGTGAAACCCCGTCTCTACTAAAAAATGCAAAAAAACTAGCCAGGTGAGCTGGCGGGTGCCTGTAGTCCCAGCTACTTGGGAGGCTGAGGCAGAGAATTGGTTGAACCCGGGAGGCGGAGGTTGCACTGAGCTGAGATCCCACCACTGCACTCCAGCCTGGACTACAGAGCTAGACTCCATACCAAAAAAAAAAAAAAAAAAAAGATAAAAACAGTGTGTTTACCATTGGAGGAAGGGGTCCATAAAGACACAATTTAAAGTCATTTGGGGGGTGGCAATAGTTTGATGTTGGATCAGGAAGAAACAGAGCAGTTTTGATACAAAAATGAAAGAATAGGCCGGGCGCGGTGGCTCACGCCTGTAATCCCAGCACTTTGGGAGGCCAAGACGGGCGGATCACGAGGTCAGGAGATCCAGACCATCCTGGCTAACACTGTGAAACCCTGTCTCTACTAAAAATACAAAAAATTAGCCAGGCGAGGCAGCGGGCGCCTGTAGTCCCAGCTACTCGGGAGGCTGAGGCAGGAGAATGGCGTAAACCCGGGAGGCGGAGCTTGCAGTGAGCTGAGATCCGGCCACTGCACTGAAGCCTGGGGGACAGAGCAAGACTCCATCTCAAAAAAAAAAAAAAAAAAAAGAATTGTACTAAATCTACTCTACCTTTGCTCTATAAATGAAACAACAAGGCCTAGATAGTAACATCACATTAGCTTATAGCATGGTTTACTGAATATTTATTTTAAAATCACTTTTGACACCTAGTGCTCAGAAAAAAGATTCCTTTCATGATATTACTGTCAATATTATTACTTATTGACACTGTATCTAGTCACCCAAGAGCTCTGATGCAGAGGTACAAAGATATTAATGTTTTCATTTCTGTGAACACAATATCTATTCTGTAGTCCATGGATCAAGGAGTAATTTTAAATTTCATGTCTTGTATTTTAAGAAATATATTTTGTAAGGCTTTAACTGCTATAATGATTTTTCTGATGGGTCTCAGCAAACTAAACTGGAAACTTTCTGGAAAGAATTTAACATTTTAGATGCTGTTGTAAACATTTGCGATCCATGGGAGGAGTTCAAAATATCAACAGTAACAGAAGTTTAGAAGAGGTGGATCCTAATCTTCTTAGAAAATTTTGAGGAGTACAGGACCTCAGTGAAAGAAATAACTGCAGATGAGGTAGAAATAGCAAGAGAACTATAATTAGAAGTAAAGCCTGAAGATGCAACAGAATTGCCGTGATTTCATGATAAAACTGGATGGATGAAAATTTGCTTCTGGATGAGCAAATAAAGTGATTGTTGCGATTAAATCTACTCCTGATAATAACACTGTGAACATCATTGAAATGATAACAAATAGTTTAGGGTATTACATAAGTTTAATTGATAAAGCAGTGGCATTATTTGAGAGGACTAACTAATTCTGAAATTCTACTGTGGTAAAATGTTATCAAATAGTATTACATGCTACAGATAAATTTTTCATGCAAGGAAGACTCAAACAATACATCACACTTCATTGTTTTCCTTTCTAAAAAATTGCACAGCTCAACCTTCAGCAGCTACCATCTTATCAGTCAACAACCATCGTCATAATCAGCAAAAAGATTATGACTCACTGAAGGTGCAGATGATTGTTTGCCTTTTATAACAATTAAGAATTTTTAAATGTTGGTATGTACACTTTTTTAGACATAATGCCTTTGCACACTTAATAGGCTGCAGTATGAAACAAACAAACAAAAAAAAATACAACTGTGTGACTTGCTTTATTGTGATATTTGTTTTATTGCTGTGGTCTGGATTTGTACTGTAATATCTCTGAGGTATGCTTGTATTAAGTTTAAATTTATTTCATCCATTCACCTTTATGCTGAAAAATATTAATTTTCTCCTAGGGCAAGGGGTGTGTGTGTTTGTGTGTGTGTGTGTGTGTGTGTGTGTGTGTGTGCATCAAGAAAACCAAATTTCTTTAAGAATACCACATCCTTTTACAACTCATCCCTCTAAACTTATTTTTCAAATTTTCTGAAATTTTCCATCAAGTATTTTTCTTTTTTATTTGTGACTTCTTACATTATTTCAGAACTTAGTCAAATAGCACCTCCTTACTAATACTCTCCCTAACTTATCAAGAAAAATTAGCCCATTATCTGTGATCTCTTCACAATTAAACTATAATTACTATGTCATGTTTGAACATTTTTTGAAGCTATCCTCTTTAGCTATTCCTTCTTTAGCTATTCCTTCTATTCTATTTCAATGTTGTAACGTACAAGTTCCTTTACCACGATATTTAGGATCACCAAATACTGATATTTGAGTTTTATTTCCAGGACTTGGAATAGTTTCTCATAAATATAAGACATTGAACAAATGTAGGATAAATTAATATATAGGGGAATCTGAGTAATTGCTCTTGCAGAGAAAAAGCTCAGTGACAGCAGATAAAACACTAGTGAAGAAAACTATTATCATAAAAATATCTTCAAAACTTTGTTCGTATATTTTCTCATTATTTTTATTTCTTTTTAAGTCAAGCAAAAGCTAACTACCAAAAAGGGTGGGGGGAGACGTTAATAAATTAACCTTTATTTTGTATGCCATCTAATTTATCATTATATCAGAAATTAGTGAATTACATTAATTATAATTACCCAGAGAGAAAAATAATTCTGTCTTCTAACCACTGTGTTGATTATGAATACAGTATCCTGAAGAATAATATTCATATATGGTATATTTAGAAAATACAGAAATATGCTAAACTATTAATATTAATTCACAGAAATTTTTTTTACTCACTTCATCAATAGCATTATCAGTAGAAAGAGCAGCTCCTGAAAACTCTTTTCTGTTTGATTTGTCTCAATTAATTATCTCTGAATGTGTGAAGAATATATTTTCAAACAATATCAATGATTTTCAAATTTTTTATAGAACATATAATATGCTTATTCATCCTACACATTTAGGCAGTCGCAGGCACTTGCAGAAACAGATGTTCATGAGAGTATATCAGCATACAGATGTCAGTGTTATACTTGTCTCATATATGGAGCCTAAGTTTTTAAACTAGTACTTAAATCAGCATCACAGAGTTTCTCAGTGATTTATATAGTCCTTCATTTTAGTAAACTAGAAACTGGTCCTCAAAAGCAGCCAGCCATATAACAGACCTAGATGTGCAGAAAAAACTACCAATGGATTTAGCCAAAGAATCAGATGCTGTCTTTGGAAGAAATTTTCCCAGTTTGGCATCAGAAGTTTGCAATGTCATCCAAATGATTCCTCCACACTTTGGAAGACAATATTTTCAAATAACTTAAGCACATAGAAACCAATTTGAATAGCACTAAAGCTAAAGCCTAATTAGTCTTTAGGGATTAGATTAAGGTATACAACATGCCTCTTCATCACTGTGTGTTATATTTTTTAATTTGAATTTGAAAAATAAAAACTTTATATTTCTCTAAATGAAATTATGGTAGAGATGTGTGTTTAGAATAATCAAGTGTGTGCTTATAACAATGTTAAATCATAACAATCTTCAAGGTTTATAAAATTATTTTACAAGTCTGTTCCACTTATGGGATAAAATAACTACAAAATTGGAGAGGTAATTGTACTGCGGAATTGTTCTGGACAAGCCTGTATTTGTGTGTGTCTTTTTGTGTTTCACATTGTTATGATTATTATTTAAAAACCTAATATAATTAGTAAAACTCAGTCTAATACTTATATGTAAGAAAATAAAACACACATAAATGCACAGAACAAAAGAAAATCTGGGCCTGAACAGAAACATTAAGTGAGCTTTTTCTCTTGCATACAAAATCCAATAGCAGTTAAATATTTTAGAGCAAATTCCTTGTCCTGAGTTGGACCATTAATATAAACCTTTGATTTTGCATCTTGCACAACACTGAGAAGTTTTGATTAAAATGTTTATATAACTCTCAAAAACGTGCACAAAATTTTGAAAGTACCCATCTTTAAAGAAATATTTATTAATTCACATTTTATTAAAATATTAAATTGAGCACATTCTAGCAAAAACATGGAAGAACATTGTTCATATTTATGTATCTGTGCAAACATATTTAAAAATGTTTTTTGCTAAGTGAGAATTATTTGGGTTTTTCAGGGTGTGTGAAAATATCTCTGTAATATGATCAGATCAGATTGATTTAGTCAATGTTTGGAGTTTGTTGCAAATTTTGGAATATATGTCCTGTATCTCCAAAAGTAATATGTATGAACTTCTAATAATAATGAAGATAAATTCATTTAAAATGTAATTGCCTGACATTCAATTAAGAAATTATAAATCAGTTAATTTCCTAATACTGAAATAAATTTGACTTATAGTAATTTACTTTTGGGGCAACGTGAAAAAGAATCATCCAAAGATACAGAGAATGATTTGAGATTATCTTAGGGAAGCGTGCTTTGTTCCTTTCTTTACTTCTACATGAAAAATACAGATAATTTTTCCTAAGGGTTCTTTTCATAAAATGAGGACAAATTCTTATGGACACAGGTCATTCAAAGGAACAAAAATGACAAATTCCAAAAGATAAGACTTTTAAAGTCGTTTATCAATGTCTGATTTTGTGGGCAGGTCACTAGAGTCTGCTAAACAGATATTAGCATGGTTAGCAGTGGAGTCAACAGATCTAACAGCCCTATCCAAGCATCAAATGAAGAAAGCAGCCAAGAGCTTTGCACAGACACAGATGTTAATGCTAAAAAATTTATTTCAGACCTTGGCATCGGTGTTCTTTATCTGTCAAACATGTCCATTGTGTGGCTCAGCTGCTGGTTCTGAAGAGAAACATAAAGAGCGGAGGAGTATAGGAAAAGAATATTAGTTACATTAATTCTTTTCTATAAAACACTGCAACAGTTTAGCAATATTTTTTGTATCTTGTAAAATAATGAGTGACATAGGTATTTCATATTTATATTACATATGAATTAAGGGCTTTTGTACTGAAATTTGGTACTTTAGATAAAATATATGAATAAATCATTTCAAAGGTATATATTGCTAGCTTTATTGAAATATATTTTAAAACATTATTTTGATTACAACTAACTCCAGAAGTTAGGGGGAACCAAAAAAAGTATAGTCATAATTTTAAAAATTAAAATATAGTCTTCAGGAAATTGGTATAGTAATGTTTTCACTAAAAGTGGTTATAATTTTGGAGTATATACGTGTATTTACATTTCAAAATAACCTTTACATATTAATTTAGGTAACATCTACATAATATATATTTTTGACAAATATAGTGATGTCTTACTGAATACTTAATTATTTTTCAAGTCCTACTATTTCTTCTAATATTACATTTCTTGGATTCAGGGCTCCCTCTTCATTGCTAGGGCTACCACCACAGCCCTCTCCTTAGCTAAATAGCAGCAAATAAACAGTGAATAAACAAACCTTTAGTAGTAATTATTTCTTAAGTTAAAATTGCATAGGAACAACTCATTCTTAGTTACAATAATTTATAATTATGTGAACAAAAAGCAGTTACAAATTGCTGATAGAAACTAAAAGAAAGGAAGTTTGCTTTCCCCTTTCAAAAATGAGTGTCTGCAAAGGAGTAAGTTATGGTTGATGTATAAGGTGAGATTTTCAGCAGTTACTAGGTTTAGGTATTAACTGTCAGATAATTAGTGTTCTATTCACTCTACTTCTTCACTTTGTCTACATTTTTCCCTTGAATTACCATAATAGAAAAAACAGCTAAATAAAGTAACCAGAGTAAACGTGAGAGAAGAGGGACAATGTAAAAGTAAAATAATTCAATCATACTCAACACTTACCTATGTGGCAGACCACGTGTAACCTACGTTACATATCTTACTTACTGAATCCGTAAAACAGCCTAGAGATTAAAGTGTGTAAGACTCTTTGCAAGTAAAGGCCTGGGGACTTTCAGGCCTTTGGTGATCTGCAAAGGCTACCCACCTCCTAAGTGGCAGAAGTTAGACTCAAAGCTTTGGTGTCTGTCTCCAAATTTCATGCCCTATCATGGTCGTAACCAGTGGTAAGCGGGGAATGTTTAACCAATAACACTTTGGGGAGCAAAAGGGAGAGCCATGATTTCTAGTCATGCTAATTATCATGGCATATATGTTTCTGCAGTTGATTGTAAGCTACCAAAGAGTAATCAGTGGATGTGATATTCAGAGAGGTGTGCAGTTGGCTTCTAACAGCTAGAGAAAGCAGGATCTAAAATCCCAGTGCCACTTATGGTAACATTCTGTTTTGAAGTTTATCAACTAAATAAATACACATCTGCTGTGAACTTTATTAAATGAAAATGTTAACACCTTGTAAATACTTGTATTCGTCCCTCATCACTGAATTTTTTATTTCCTAAATTTAAGGACATATATTACTTTAAAAATATTTGCAATTACTCAATGTTTTATGTAAGTCTGGTGACAACATTTAATCTAAGTCATGATACCTTACTGTAGTAACTCAGTTAAACTGGCACTTATCTTTGAACCTGGACTGAAATTTTGGGCAAAAATTAAACTGGTAAGTTTAGTTCATGTTCTTTAACAATCTACTTTGGAACTGCTATAGCTTGAATTTATTTGTCTCCCTGAAATTCATATATTGAAACCTAAGGCCCAATGTAACAGTATTAAGAGATAAAGCCATTAAGGGATGATTAAGTCCTAAGGGCTGTCTCATGAATGGGATTTTTTTTTTATTATTATACTTTGAGTTCTAGGGTACATGTGCATAATGTGCAGGTTTGTTACATATGTATACTTGTGCCATGTTGGTGTGCTGCAGCCATCAACTCATCAGCATCCATCAACTCGTCATTTACATCATGTATAACTTCCAATGCAATCCCTCCCGCCTCCCCCCTCCCCGTGATAGGCCCCGGTGTGTGATGTTCCCCTTCCCAAGTCCAAGTGATCTCATTGTTCAGTTCCCACCTATGAGTGAGAACATGCGGTGTTTGGTTTTCTGTTCTTGTGATAGTTTGCTAAGAATGATGGTATCCAGCTGCATCCATGTCCCTACAAAGGACACAAACTCATCCTTTTTTATGGCTGCATAGTATTCCATGGTGTATATGTGCCACATTTTCTTAATCCAGTCTGTCACTGATGGACATTTGGGTTGATTCCAAGTCTTTGCTATTGTGAATAGTGCCACAATAAACATATGTGTGCATGTGTCTTTAGAGCAGCATGATTTATAATCCTTTGGGTATATACCCAGTAATGGCATGGCTGGGTCATATGGTACATCTAGTTCTAGATCCTTGAGGAATCG